>NW_026925138.1:0-25375 GCF_032062105.1 Saccostrea cuccullata
TTTTCTGCAATTAGTTGATTTCTTTATCCGTATTGACCATATAGATTCATTTACACTGGACAATTTATAGAGAATAATACATTTTATAAGCCTTTTCCACATGATATCCTGTATCAGTTAGAGACACCAATACCAGCCATAGGGCCGAAGGTCCATGGGATGATATTGGTCGAGGGCTAAACAGGAAGTGATGAGGAAAAAGGAATGTTTTATTATGTTTATCATAAACTTAGTAATAAAATCCAGCACACAGCAACTTGAGAAAAAAAATCATGCTGACTACTGACATGACGTTGTTTACTGTATCAAAGTAGCTTATCAAAGAACACTTATTCAAGATTAGGAGAATGTGAACTAAAAATGTGTTTTTATATCACAAGTATTGTTTTTGAAGTTTTAATTTACCAGGTGTGAGATATTGATCCGTATCAGCCCTGCAGGTCTATATCCATGTCCATAAGCATGTAATTAAAAGTTACATACCTAGTAATAAATACAGGATTTTTGCATATATGCGACATACCTGACATAACAATAGCCGTATCAGGCTCACAGGATTGATATGGATCTGCCGGGCTGATACGGATCAATATCACCCCCTAGTAAGTTGAAGCACTCTAAATTAAACAGTTTTGTGATGATATACATATTTTTTATGGGGGATGCTCTTAATTTGTAAGGATAATCTAATTAACAAACGATTGTTTCAAACTACGGATCGGGAGCTTAAAAATCTTATATTATGTGGTTTAATACATGTACATGTTTTTGAAAATTGAAATTACTGTTTACAACAATTTAGAAGTAAATATAACCATGGAAACCCAAACAGTGAGAGACAATTAGCTATGTACATGTCAGAAGTCCATGCATGACTATTTTTTTCTCAAGCTGATGTGTTTTATATTTTATTACTAAGTATGTAATAAACATCATAAAACATTCCCTCTTCCACATCACATCCTGTATCAGCCCTCTACCAATATGATCTCATGGGCTTTCGGCCCTCTGACTGGTTATGGTGTCTCGGGCCGATACAGGATGTGATCTGGAAGAGGGTATGTATTATTCTCTATACATTGTTAGATAATGACTGTATGATACATTTGAAAATTTTTTTTAAAGAGCTCCATAGGAACCATGCAGTTGGTTAAGGGTGAAGGCACAGATTTCATGAAGGGCTGCATTCAGAATTATTTGTCAGTGAACGAGGTTGGCTTCACTGAAATTTGTGTCTTAATCAAAAATTACATCTTCAACGTATTCCGTCCAATATTTTTTTGTCCAAATAAAGCATGGAACAAAATAAACTAGAAGTCTGTTTAAAAATGTGACTAAGAAATGTTTCAAATTGCTTCTCAAAATCAATTATTTGACCTTTCTGCACTCACAAAATGTGATTTTTTTTTGGCATTGAAAATTTAATAAGCAACTTAGAAAATTAATTTTAAAGTCTTAAACGTTTGCCGAATTTAAGCAGATAGGTTAACATTATCTTAAATATTTAGAAATGAACATAAAAAGTGGGGGTTTATTATATAAATTTTTGAATATTACTTAAAAAATGTGAACTTTATGTTAAAATTAGCTCTTTTTTTACTTTCAGAATACATTTACTATATTTGCCCCAATTTGTTGACAAACTCATAAAAATAATTTAATAGATATTTCAGAACCAACACACCACATTATCCTGCAAAAATAGCTTTGTGTACAAACAGCATGGAAAAAAAAATAGGAATCTAAAATTAACAGTACAGTGTACTGTATATAGCTAAAAAGAGGAACATTGATCATTTTCTTAAAAAAAAATCTTCCACCACAAAATATAGCTCCTGGCTTAATCGTACTCGAACGAAATTTCATCGCAGTTTTTGTCATTGAATATAGTGTAATTTACATTGTAGAATTTCGATTTAATGTTAGAGCTCAGAAAAGATGTAGAATTTTAGAAATAAAGGTCCAGACCAAAATCTGCTCAAAAGCTCAGGATCGAACCTCCTAAGTAGCATTCAGTAGAATTCAGTGTTTAAGAGAAAATCAATGTGCATGCCCCTTGATTCCTTTCAATATTTTCTTTTGAACTTCTTTGTCAAGGTACCTGTATCTTGTTTTCATTTTTTTTTTTGGAAGTTGATATCAAGAAGCTGATCTTTGCGTTGCGAATTCGAAAAGAGACAGGTCATTCGGACGAGACCGCGTAAACTGAGGTTCTGTGAACTAGAAGTTGTTGGCACGAAGAAGATCCCTCAAAGCTTAATGGCTTTGAAGACGAAGGTAGCTAAAACTTTGCAGCCCTCCACCGGAAAGTATGGGTGTCACCGTATGACTGAAAAAAAAACTTCAAAAAGGACGACGTTTCACAGCAAGCAAACAAACTAATTTTATGTGGAGGTATCAATTGTATTTATGATATAACTAGTTTTACTAAAAATTCTACATGTACCTAGTCAAAAAAGATTTTAACGTGAAAAGAAAATTTCAAAAATATAGGTAATTTAAAATTTTTTTTTTTTTTGTTAGTTGGGTCCCCTCTCTATAATGTAATTTTTTCCCTCGGCTGGATGTTTTCAATTTGAATATCGACAGAATGATTATTGTTATCAATACTTGACATCTGAGATGAAAAATTATCTCTGAAGTTACATTTTACATGTACCTTTATTATGGTTGGGAACAAGATTTTTCTTCCTTCTTGAGAGCTGAGCAGTATGTACTTCAAGCGTACAAATATTATTTTAAAAATCTATTTCTTTTTCGTCTTTTACTGTAACATTTTTAAGATTTGCATTATACATTTGATAATGCTTTAAGCAAAGTTCACTTTTAATTATTGTAATATCCTCAGTTTCCTTAATGAATAACACAACCATATATAGGGATGTGAGGAAAAAGGAAACAGCATCGCCTAATATACATGTACTTTTCTACTTGCGTCTATTAAATGCATGCTTAATTGAAAAAGCCACATGTAGAAACTCAGAACATGCATTAATCTGATGGTACATTAATGCTATCATCTCAAGGGTTTCTAAGTGTGTGATGACCGTCTCCCCTTCCTTCCGCCTTAGAGAAGCCGGAACTATTACATGATTGTACATATAAAGATAAACACGATGTCAGGTAAGCTGGTTCTTGTTCACTTTAACCTGCTGTAATTATTGAAATATCAGAGTTAATAGTGGGGAGAGGAGGTGAATGGTTGGGTGCATTGGCTCGTATATATCATTCGTCTATTAAGGGGAGCGTTTTATGCATGTCATACTTAAAATCCTTGGATTAAAAATAAATTGGTATAGAATAGTCTCCAACAGTTAGTACATAATAAATGATATCTGCAAGTACATGTATATGGAATTAAATCACAAAAAACTAGCTGATGATGTTTAATAATAATAACACTTTTTTTCAAAAAGAGCATTGCCTTTAGGAGATTCACATTTAATCATACATTCAAGCTCACGGAATGCAATAAGTTCAATGCTAGCTGTTGTATCAATAGACCGGTCTCATGATACATTGCTCATCTAATCCTTTCATTTCACGTTGCTCTCTTTTGAGAAACATCTCTTCTCGGGATTCTCTGTACTAATTAGCTTTCAACACAAAATAAAAACCTATCTGATATTTCATATTTCTAATTTTCTACCTCCACGAAATCATATAAAGAAATAACAAGACAAAATGGGATTATACCACTAAGACAATCTAGCTTTTTGATATAGACAGACTACAGCTACTAGGCCCATAGGGTGAATATAATTTTACATGCAGGAAACAATGATGAGACAATGAAGAAGGATTTGCGAAGTGTGTGTCAATACTATATTGTTGCCATGAACAGGAAGTTTTTGTAATTGTGTATAAAAACATCGAGACACTCAGCGGGTGACTTTTGTTCATTAGCAACAGCTAAATACAAACTAAGCATCTCAGACACGCATAAATTTAAAGAGTAAACAAGTTCTCTTGACTAAGTGTCCCAATTTTCGGGGATATTATTGCAAGATATTTGTGAGGTATTTTATAGAATTATTATTGCATTTTATAACATAAACAATATAAAATAAGGTAATTACATTTTTTTTTTCATTTACATGTTTATTTACATCAGCAAAAAGTCGGGTTGCTAAATGGATCTCTATGGATTATTTTTTTTAACTAAACCGTTCTGTAGAAAATCGCCAAAACACTAATATTATCTGCATTAGTGCATCAGACTGAGAAAAAAAAAGTAGTCGTACACATGAGTTCCGTCTTCCTAGGAAGTAGACTTTTAAAAGAATGATAACAACATTTAAGCAACATTTCAGAGACAAAAAAAAAAAAATAAGTTTGCTGATTAAAATAAAAAATAAAATTAACGTGATTAATTCTGTTTAATTTTATACTGAAACTGCAAAGTTAGGACTTGTTTGCCGAAAAACCCTTTATATATAAACATTCATTGTTAAAATAAGAATTTTTTAAAATCTAGAATGAGTTTTGTTTTGTTCAAATAAATAGTAAAAACACAAACAAAACAAGAATATAAGGTTGATGAATGTATCAGTTGGCGCCTGGGAAATAGGTAAATCGGTTGAAGTCTAATGCATGAAGCATGTGTAGATAACAGGTAGTATTCAAGCTCAAAAGTCCATCAAAGAAAATAAACAACGAGCAGAGCAAACACGGACCTCTAAAACATTAAAGGTAGGATCAGAGGCCATAGTGGAGTGAGCATCCCTTACCGACCGGTAACACCCTCCTTGTGCTTCTTGTCATGATCGGGAAATAACGGTAAAATCCGTCGACAATTCATGTATAGATAATGTACTGACAATTAGTATGAAAAACGTCAGTCACTATTTGACTTATGACTGGTTGTATTTGCTGACGGGGTCATTTCATCGCTCGACCTTAAAACTTACGAAATGATGACTTTAAATGAGACAGCTGATATTCTTGTTTCATCAACTTGTTTCTCAATAACTTACCTCGTTTTAGAAATTGTTCATACGTAGAACATGCTTTTACGTATCAAACCAACAGAGCCATGTAAACACCGTATGCAGGTTACATGTATGAAGGTATATTGCTGTAGATGTTAGCAAACGTGACGTATGAAAAGTTAACGTTATCACATGTATTATAATGCTTTGTTGTTTGGGAATTTGAATGTTACCAATATGTCCAAAGTTGTCATTGACAAGAAATTAAATGTCTAGCTGAACATACATGTATTGCTTGTCTTTTGCAGATTAAAATTTTCTATGGTATTTTATATATTTTTATTATCAATCAAAATGACGTTAATTTCTGTTCCTCTTTTCAGCATTACTGTCCTTCACACAGTTTACGGACTACGCATCCTACTTTTCTTTTCCCTTTCCCTTCAGTGTGTACCTCGGCCTCGCTGTTGTCGTCTTCGGGGTTCTACTCTGTGCCTTTGTTAGAATGATAATATGTTTACGGAGGTACGTATTCTTCACATTGGATTTTGTCAAACTGATTGACACTTACTCTTAAAAGCAGGATGAATCTGCACGTTTTCTGCACTGAACTGAATGGTAACTGAAAGGTCTTGAAATGTGTCTAAATAGCACAACTCTGTCATTCAGTAAATTTCAGTTAACTGAACGACACAGTTTTTTTTTTTTCATGTGATACTATTTATTAGATTAATTACTATTTTCTCATTGTTTCTTGTCTTGAGATTTCATTTTTCCTTTCATTTTTGAAAGAAACTCTATTCTGTTTAATTATCAGTTTTCGATTATAAAAGTCATTTCTTTTATAATTAACCACCCCCTCCTCCAACGATTTTACAGAGGATTTTGATATTCCCAATGTGGCTTTTTATATGGATAAGGTAAAACAAAATTAATCAATGCTAATGCATGCAAACGAACTATAATTTGAACAGTTTTTTTTTTGCTCCGTGCATAAGATAAAAGCAAGGACAATGATACACTAATCTACAATCAAGCTGGTCCAGTAATTTTAAAATGATTGATCCGGTGTATTTATATTTGATGAGTGACTGCAATACAAAGGACCGATAGCGGCCATTATTTCATAATAAGAGGGACTTATTTCCACATTAAGGACAAACAAGATTTAACGAAAATCGATAGCTGTTTTGGTTAGCTTTGAATATTTTTTTCTTAAAATGAGTGATCAGAAAGAGATTGCACTTCTCGTTTTCTGCTTATTCTTTTTTTCAATATATTTTCAAGAGATTACGATGATTGAGAAGTATCCCAACAAACGGAATAAAGACTTCATATTAAAATGATCCCCTCAAACGAACAAAGACTTCATATAAAAATTATAGTCAATTATTGTTTTTTTAATCAAATTACAAAATATCAAACAGTATTTGATGATAATGATACATATAGTAATCTTGTGTTTTCTAGCTAGTGATAGGCAAAGCTTTAACTTAGAGATATAGAGACTCTTTTTATGTCTTAGTTTCATTTACATGTCACAATTGTTTCCCTACTCCATTAAATTTTAAAATCTATCATTTGATACAAACAAAGAAGACAAAATCCTTGCATGTATTTGTCAATGATTCATTTTCATTTTATCTGTAAATCTGATCCTAAAAATGCTTGAAAAATCGATGAAATTTATTTTTTTTCTCTCTCTCTACTATAACAAGGTATCTTTGTTTACTGAGAAAAAATTTTTTCTCCAGTGAAATTTTTTTTTTAAAGATGCTTCTATTTTTAAAATTTATTTGATAGATGTAGATTACGTCATGGATGACTATTGCAGCTTATGTCTTATTATTTCAATCGTGTTATAGTAATCATTTCAAGATGAGTTATATTAAAAACAATTTATAATGAATCAATCAAATTTGAGACTTTGTAAAAGACGGAAGATGCATATTAAAAGGAAACTTATATAAAAAAAATTATCAATACTTGAGTCATTTTTATATAAAGAAAAATTTATAGTTTTAACCACACAGTTTTTAGTTTTTTGTTCAAAATTTCTAAATAATGGGAATTGAAGTGATGACCAGTTGTAAATAATTGCCAGAATAGCTGCAGAAAAGCAGAATTTTGAACATCTTTGAAGGTTTCTCAATTCAATTTTTTTTTAAATTTATTTTTATTGTACAACATATTTCCAATATTACAATGTATATTGTGTACTGAGTATACCTATTCAGGCACATTTTTTGCCATCTGTACTTAATTTCCCAAATGCAATGGTTAAACTCGCTAGAGAATGTTGTGTAGTCGTTTATCAAAGGTAATATGCTTAATGCCGACGTTGACAAGATGTTTTAAACATGGATTACTTTTATCTAGTTACCAGGCATAAAATTGCAATCATGTATCCCATTTTCACGTCAGTGCATGAAAATGTTGTCCTTGATGATTTGTACTTCCTTGTTTAATAGACGAATCCGTCTCCTCTTTTATTTGGGTGGATCGCGTCAGTTATGGCATTAATTCAACAGTTGTATCAATTATGACCTTAATAAGGAAATCAGATAATTTTCAAGATAGATATAAGAAACATGACAACAAACTTTTGTTGCATTATAGAATTTTTGATCATTTTTTTTTCTGTGGTAAAGCTAACGCCTAAAATTGACTGTAAACAGTCAATATATTGATCGTAGATACAAAGTCCCTTTCTTGAAAATAATTTCCCAATATAATTTTTAAATCTTCATTAATTAATTAACGTTTCATGAGATGTTCTAAGACTGAAAATTACACTCATTACTAGGAGTTTTGAACAGATATCAAAAGACAGAAATCCTTGTTTGTGTCTTTTTTCTATTATTTTGTCTTCGATCTTTTAGAAACAAAAATACGTATTCAGCCTCGATTTCCCATTTTGAATTTTTAAGCAGAGCCTCAGGTTTAAGCGTTATCAGCAAGGCGTAATTGAATACTATTGGTGTAATAGGATGTCATTAAACCTGGTCAAAATGAGCAGTAGACACTTCTTATGGCGGGGAAATGATCAGAAATTTCAGACTGGTTTATTCTTATGGAAAGGTTTGCCGATATTTCATAAACTTGATTTGCAGAAAGATTTAATGATACACAAAATATCCATATTCATGAATTAAATGCAAAGTCCTGATCAGAAGTACGTAATTATAGGTCGATTTCGAAAAATTAGTGCCAAAAAAAAAAAACAAGAATGATCTGAAGTCTAAACCTAGTATGAATTATTAAGAATGCTGTCTCATACCATACGTATAGATTAAGAAAGATGTAAATAAGTCTGAATTTCCTATCGATTGAATTACATCATCAAAATTAAGATGTGAAGGAGTAACTACTATGCCAGTACAAGTATGGGTGGGTGGCATGCCTCTATGCCCATGTAACGACGGAATGTCACCCCCGTATAATATTGACTTGGATATCAAACTCAGGTGTAGAAAAATTACCCCTCGGTCAATAGTCTATGAAGGTGAGGGCACTTTTCGTCGGTTCACCCTATAGATGCATCCCTTTAAATTGTGTGTTATTGACCCCTTCTGAAGAACAGAATTTACCCGTCTCACTAACTGATTTCTTTATTTACCTGAAGGTGCTGCTGTACGGGGGAAATAAAGATGAATCCAGACGAATTCTCAAGTACTCGACAAATAGTAGACATAGAAATGGCAAGCAAAGGACAACAGTCCATGAAACAAAAGCGATCTCGGTATAAAGCGAAATTAGGAAATGTTTCAATTCAGGAGGAACCAAGTTCCCATGGATACGAAGATATCGAAGACCTTGATGAAGATGATTATGAGAATGTCAGAGAAAAACTTGATGATTCTGACTCGGATGATTTTGATTATGAAAATCTTAGGGGCGGTGTTTAACTTTGGATCCGTCTAAAATTGTGTGCAATTGGTTGATTTCTACTCTTGTTTCATGTATTGAATAAAATGTACCGTAGCTCGTTAAATAGTCAAATAAATAGTTATAACATTTGAGTGTTTATGGATCTTATTCTTTCCACATGTACATTGTACAGTGTATACACCTGTATGAATTTTACGTGTTTTGTCTAAAAATATTAATGTAATTACTATAATTGAAGTCGATAAATCATCCATAATTTCCCATTGTAAAACAAGTCATTATAATATGGTTACATGTATGTATGGAAAATATAATTTACGTTTCGTGAGTCTGAATACTCTTTTTATTAAGACTTTGCTATTCATTTTGTCGCAGCATAGTTGCTCTTTTCTTTGAAAAATATCGTACAGTCAAACCAGAAAGCTACAAATCGATAATTATCGCACAAAACTTAGATTTATAGTGTCGCATTTGTACAGATGTCTCATTTTTGTTCTTTTTTTTAACTGGATTTGGGATCATATTTGCTAATTAGACATCTTGCTTATTATCTTGTTAACTTATTTACATTGTTATTTCCAATAATTCCCAACAGCCATTTAGACTGATTTAGGCCGTTTTAAAAATTCGCATTCTGACCTCCATGTTAATATTATAATGAAAATTACACGACCTGGTGTATCATCATCTCCTCAGACGCCTTTTTCCGTGACTGTTTGATATCTTAGACAAGTACTGTCTCAACCCTCCCCCCCCCCCCCCCCGCCCCACCCCTTCACCTCAAAAAAGGCAAATAGAGATTTTTGGGAGTTGAACTATGTTCAGACTCCCTAGGTTGTCACGCGGTTTCTAGCGCAGTAATTTTACAATGAATTATATAGCGGCTGTCGTGGTGTTTCTGTGTCGCCCAATTTACTCCCCTGTGATATTCAATACAAACTCGCACCAGTCTATATAAACTCGAAGAAGTGTCATGTTGTAAATTTTGAATTTACCGGGTGGCAGTAAATACAAAATTTACAACATGACAACACCCGGTAGATTCAAAATTTACAACATGACAGAAGCTTCCGCATAGTCCATCTCATTTTTCTGAATTAATATAATTTTCATAAATGATTTGAAAGTAAATAAAAATGAATTTTATTTAATTTAATTTGAAAAGCGTATTTTTGTCATCTATCTTGAGAAATAACTCGTAAATTTTTATTTCCGTATGAAGAAAAGGTCCCGTCATGTATCATTTATCATTCGGCAATCCTCGGCTGACTCCACTACGCCGCATTACAAAAAGTGCGAGGTCATCAAAGGAGCAACAACTGGTCTAACTGGTTTGACAATGACGCGATTGTCTAAATATACAGATGTAAACAAAGATGTAAGGTCAAAGGAACGCTAAGGTTTAACCGAACTTCTTTCAATTTGTTTTAGCAAAAAGGAGGCAGAACAACGTTATTTTCTTTAAAAAAAAATACTACGGAAAATATCACTGTCAGACATTTATTTGCTCTGACAAGTATAATGATCTGTTAGACTGGAAAATGTTTGTCAGACCAGATACATGCAACTCATTTTTTTACGTGGGTAAAGGGAAAAAATAATAGCATTAAAGTTTGTTGACATTCGAATCTCACAATTTCAAATGACATTAAATTTTCATCCTTTATTTCATGAGTTTATCAGCATTCAGTTGGTCACGTGTACAACACCAAATCTGAACTTGAAAAATGTGTATGTACTTGCATTGCAGTATTACCTTATAAAACGTATCATTTGATTTTATTATATAATTAAAACAGTTAAAATTAATGAATACATGCGTATGCATGGTACTGTATAATAATCCCAATGATATCGATCTGTGAGAAAGATCGTTCCTCATGATTACAACTGTTTTTTTCCTTGTAGTATCTCGTTAAACTATGTCTGATTTTTAATAACATTTGAATCAAATCAAAATCACAAACTTTAAATGTCACTCGCGTGGCACAGTTGTTAAAAGAGTTTGCTCTAGGGATTCAAAGTAGGGTGTTAATTGATCCTTACGTCGCAGGTTCGAATCCTGTGGGATGCATTTGGAGATGAACTCTTTTGATGAGACCATATAAACTGAAATCCAATGTCGCAGTATGTGCTTGCACAAAACGATCCCTCACTACTTAATGGTTTTGAGTGCCGTGTATAGGTAAAAATTTGTAGACTTACATGTAGCTAGCTCCATCGACAAGTGGTAGTTTCTCAATATAATTGAAAAATTATCGAACGCAAAACAAACAAAATGTAAAGTATTCAGATACTTACTTCTATATAGAAATTACTTGAAATAAAATTTAAAATTATGGAATAACAAAACTTGATGATTAAGTTATAAAGATAGATACATTTGATAAAATAGATAAGGCCGGAGTTTTATATAAAAATTAATTATTATGTCCGAAAAGAAACATTCATACCCAAAAGAGAATAGCAAATACTTATTCTAATCAGAGGAAGAAAAATGACAATCTAGTGTCTGGTGATGGTAACATCGAATATAAAGAGTGTTTGTTTGTTTCTTTCTTGGGACCAAATATCTTGTACACATTCTAAAGAGAGTAGTGGCGTTTTGATTCAAATGCTTCAGAAATATAAGGTTTGTGTTTGAGTTTGAGTAAGAAATGGTACAGAAAGAAATTTGAAACCTACCCACAAAATAGTATTTTCGAGTTTGGAAATTTTTTTTTTTTTGGTGGTGGGGGTTGTTTGTTTGGTTTGGTCAAATTGTTGAGGTAAGAATTAGAAAGATTAAATCCAGAACTAAACTTAACTCTTCGTGCGCAATAAATATACAGTTTTTTTCAATGGATGGCACTATAGCTCTCCGGTCTGTCAAAATTTTTTTTGGACAGCTACAGTTCTGCAGCTAATTTAAGAGCAGTCCCATAATCTTGGCTATTCAAATGCAATAGAAATTATTTTTAATGTTTCGTAATGTGTTGTATCTCTAACAAATCAGTTCTAGCTGACTTGAATCTGAAAGCACGAAACTCTTCCTATACTTCCTGTGAGATCTTTCAGATAGCAATGTTCAACTCCCATGAGTACTTTCAGTACTTTGATTATGTCTTGTGATTGTTCACCAAAAAATTACTTTGTTCAAAATCACTGTAATTTTCCAGACAACAACTCTGAAGTCGATATCAAAGAATGTGGAGTTCTTTATTGACAACATTTATGTAGTCTGCAGAAAAGATGTGTAAGGAAGTTTTAGAAATCCAAATGGCTGCCAGCATGTTTAATTCTTATATTCCTTTAATTTTATTAAAAAAAATCTACATAAGTAGAAGAAACTCATGCCGCGACCTTTAACTCGATGTTTCGCCGACGTTTTAATAAACAGTTTTTATTATTTTCTTACATACATCATTCATGTGTCTTCGAAAATAAAATATGCAATATGAATATTTTTAATACTCAAGTTACAGATTTTAATAGACAAAATGAATAAAACTCCCTGAGTTCACAAACAATATAAGGCATAGATAGCAGAGACATGCTGTTGTTGAGAATTAAAGCTTTATGTCTATCATTGTCTTCCACACACTCATTTACCTGTAAAAGATTTTTTTATTGTTTCGCTTTTGATTGCATATCAACAAAGAATTCATTATGAAAGTGTTCTTTTTCGTGTTTTCATTTCATCTGAACAAGCTATACAGTTGGTCTTCTGTAAATCTGTGTCTGTGTGGACTTGCTCTCTGAAAAGTAGAAATGGGGAAAAGCTGACAAATTACATAATGTCTCTTTTTCTCCGTCTCTGCACGTGTCTGTCTTTCTTTTCCTCTCTCACTCTCACTATCATTTATTTTAGATAAAGATAATTACCTAAAACATAGGAAACACGAAACAAAAAAGTAATGCAGTATACCTCGACAAACATTAGCAATATCTTCGTAATCGCTATTCACACGTTGAATCCGACTGTATCTGTGGCCAGAAACAGGAGACCCACTGCACGTTTCATACCCGCTGGCGAAGCAGGTTGGATCCTCCTCCAAGTCTCCAGAGAAGCCACTGTTATGGCTGTAATACGTCACGTTGTCCATTGAAGAGTCCACCAGATCCCGTAATGAGGAGAGGGATGACATCTGACATCCAGTTGTAAATATCACAGGGGAGTCTACCTCTTCTTCATTGATGGGACCATTGCATCTAGAATGTTTTCTATAAGACACGAGATTGAAAGTTAAAAAATCTCATTAAAGACTCCTTACATTTTAAAATGATTCCTTATGATAGAGATATAATGATAAGTCTCTGAGAATAAGTTTGTTGAGTTCTACTAGACGGTACCTTCCTAATATGCATAAGTAAGCCAGGGACATTAACAACAGATGTAAGCGGTTCCAACTACCATTAATGTAATTAAAGTAAAACCACACAGGGGAAAAGCTGACAAAGAACGAGAAAAAAATGAATGATTTCCTTGAGTTTTGAAAGAATCAATGAATGTGTCTTTTTCAGTTTCATAAGTTCTTTAAAACTTTACCTAATACTTTTCACATTAGCGCATTTTTCTGGGACCCTTAAAAAGTTTTTTTCTGTGTTCTGTGTTCCATTATTTTTATAGACAGGTTTATATTTGGTAAGGGCAAAAGCTTTCCTTGCAATCTTTATTGGTCTGTCACCAAAGTTCACAGAATTGAATTAAACTGTACCCATTGTACAACTGAATGGAAACTGAAAGGTCTAGAAACGTTTCTTAATGGAGAGTTATGCCATTCCTCAATTTTCAGTGAATTTTCTCATTACTAAATGGAATATTTCTTTTTCTTGTGATTATCTGTATTTTGTGTCTTATTGTTTTGTAAGATACCACATAGTCTGGTACATCTGTTTCATACTTGGATATTTTACTTCTAAAAGACGTTAATGGTAATCTAACAACTAGGCTCTATGATAAACGTGATGACATTACCTTTTCTATTGCCAACTTCCCTTACTTATGCAGCAATATACCTTCATCACCTGCACACGGCGTTTCAATATATCAGTTGATTCGATATGCAAGAGCATGCTCTACGTATAAACAATTTCTAAAACGAGCTAAATTACTGACAAACAAGTTCATGAAACAAGAATATCAGCAGTCTCGATTAAAGTCATCATTTTGTAAGTTCTTTGGTTGGTACAATGACCTTGTCAGCAAATACAAGTTATCATCGAGTCAAATGCTGAAATTTTTCATACAAATTGTTAGTCCATTATTTATACATGCACTGAATTGACGACGGATTTTCCCGATCATAACAAGGAGCACACGGCGGTAGTGACCGGTTAGCAGGGGATGCTCACTCCTCCAAGGCACCTGATCCCACCTCTGATGTTTTAGAGATCCGTGTTTGCTCTGCTCTGTTTGCTCTGCTCCTATTTTGTATTGTTTTTATGGACTTTGATATTGAATACTGTTCGTTATCTCCATATCCTTCATTCACAAACTTTTTATAATTTTATAGGAAATCATTATTGATAAAGTTACCTTTTTCGTAGGAGAATATAGGAGACGGTTGATATCAGCATTCCTAAAACCAATCCTGTAGCTACTAAGAAAGGAAACGGATAAATGATTTGCAGTGACTTCAAAAGAACTTTATTGACAAGTCATCTCATATTATTAAAGCAAAGAGAAATAACTCCTTCAATAAAAAGTTTTAGAATATAGTAATATATTTTATAGTAATATTGCATTACATGTAGATATGTCGCTGTAAGTCCATGACACATTTTTTTTCATTATTGAACATTTTTTACGATTTAGGATTTAGAGAAATATAAAGAACACAGTATTGCATCGTAATGTATACATTGTACCAGGTACATATATTTTGGTAAAAAGCCAATGCCTTTTATGTGAAAAAAAAAATATGTTATTCTTAAAAAAAAATGAAACTCAGATTTTATAAGAAAGCTAAAAATTTAATTTTAACTTATTTTCGTATATAAAAGGGGAGATTTTGTTAAAAAAAAGCATTATTAAAGGAAATAACGAAACTTGATATTAAAACTGTGATAATGGACATTTTGAAAATATATTGTCTTAATGTCAGAAAACTCATTCAAAAAGTCTTTTTTGAGAAAACATTTTTAAATAGGGGAACATTTTATTTTTAATATACTCGTATCATTATATTCCACTCTGGCATATTTACTGCATTATACTTACAATAATAAGAAGCTGGTATCGTTGAGTCACCAGAACTCTTTACAGCAATACTGGAATGTGTATCTATTAAAGAATTTAATTAATTTACAGAGTACAGTTTTTCGAAGACTCTCATGTAAAATAAAATTTTTGATTATCAAAAGACAGCCAATTATAATATCATTACTTTATTCCTAATTCAACATAAAGAAGAGCAGTATAAGTACATATCCATGCGTACATGTATACGTAGTAAAAATAAAACTAAAAGCAACATGAACAATATAATTCGTGGAAAAAAATTCTTAAAATAAGTTCCATTGAATACAATTGAAATATACAAGTATGAAAATAACGAACAGTATTCAAGCTCAAAATTCAATTCAACAATACATATCAAGTACAAACACGGTTCATAAGAAGGATCAAGGTAGCATCAGGAATTGAACATTCCCTGTTGACCACTCACACCCGCGGTGTGTTCCTTTACATGATCGAAAAAAAATCCGTCGATATTTCATTATGTAAATAATGGCTTTTGGCTAACAATAAGTATGAAAAACGTCACTCAGCATTTGAGTTTATGACAAATTGTATTTGCTGATAGGTTCATTGTGTCGACCTTAGAACTTACGAAATGATGATTTTAAACGATATTGCTGATATTCTAAAACTATGTGTTTATTGTACAATTTTTTGCCTAGGGTACAGCTTTGCTTTACTTGAAAAATTTGTAATAGAGTTTAAAGAGCTAACTGATCTTTTAAATTTGGTTTCGAAAAAGAAGTAATAAAAGTATAATAACAGTAGGTATACCACAGTTCAAACGTGTGAAGTTCACAAGAGTAACCTCCTTTCCCTCTAAGTCAGGTGGATAAGCACATTGTGTGGCGGATCTCTGGGATATGATGGGGTGTGCGTTGAGGTATTGAGCGAACCACTCAATAAGACAGGTACAATGAATGACATTTCCTGTAAGATATCTGAAATTTAAAAAAAATGTACACTTTTGTTTGAGATTTATTTCGGAACATATAATATAATCAACATGACATTTTAATTAAACTTCCTTGAATAGACATATTTGGCCATTTTCTGTAATATTTTAGACGTTCAGTGTAAAAACACAGGCAAATGAGATTTTTTTTCAATAGTTTAATATTGCAATTCTGAATATATGCCATCTATTATATTTTATTATTATATGAGTTAAAGAAAATAAAATATGATAAGTATATAACCAAGAATAAAACTTAGCATTATTTTATGCGTTTACATTGACCGGAGTTTAGGCAGTGACACAAATGCTTCCCTGTGAATTACAGATATGTTGTTGTTTTGTAAGTATCTGAAAAAAGAAAACCCTATACAATTTTTTATAGTTCATGTACAATAGTTATTATATTACAAAGCATAACATGTGCTGATCTGATAATCTAAATCACAAAGAAAGAGAATAATTTCTTTTATTGATTTCTATTTTTCATTTAGAGAGTACTTACATGTCAAACAAAACTTTTAACTCAAGAAAAGTCCATCGAAGAATTTGTTGCAAATTGTTATTATTCAAAACACTGTGAGGTTAAAAAAAAAACAAACAGATGAGTCCATTTTAAAATTAAAAGTGAAAATGGTTCCTCACAAAACTGATATAAAACTAACAAACAAAAATCCTAAAGCATCACTAGTACTTACATATCTTCCAGTAAGGAAAGATTATAAAAGGCCTTCGATTCAATGTGGGATATATGGTTGTTGTAAAAATTACTGAAACAAAGAAATTTGTGTTTTGGAATAAAATACGAGTCAGAGAATATTCTATTTTTTTTAATATACAACTTAAATATACGTATTTCATTTAACAAATACTTACACGGATGAAAGAAGAGGGAGTCCGATCAACTCGCCCCTTCGTATAACAGTTATCTGATTGTCATTCAGGTGTCTACATAAGATAAATTTTATCATGCAGTGATGAATTAATTTCATTAACGAAAAGTTTTCAAAAATAATTACGAGATCGAGATAAGTTTATCTTTAATTTCCGTCTTTCTGAGATACTCAGAACTTACTATTGTTAAAAAGTAATTACATGATAATGCAATTACATTTTGTTTTCTCCTTTTCTAGAACGACAAAACAAGTAATGAACTTACATTTGTTTAGTTGTGGATGGAAATCCTGAAGGGATTCTGTTTAAGGATTTATTGATACAATCTATCCTGTTGATAGAACAATCACACCTTGGTTCGTCTTTCAAGCATTGGCTCTCACTGGATATTAGCTTGTTAATTATAAGAAACAGTGACCATCCAATTAAGACTTTTATCTTTCTTTTATCCATCGACAAAGGACATCGACAGTACTTTATTATAGCTCTAAACATGATATATAAGTATATTCATGTATGCTGTACTTATAGAATTGTTTCCGATGGAAACTACATTTTATAATATCAGAAGAATATTCTTCCCTTCGGAATACTCAGGAAACACGATACATGATGAAAAAAGGATTTCCGGATTTATTTTTGATACTTCCGATAAAGCAGAAATTCATGCAAATTTGGTTTGGGCTTTTAATTTAATTGATACGTTGATATTTAATATATAGCCCAAAAAGCATTAATTTTTTTTACTGATATTTGAGGATTTTTTTTTTTTCATATCATGAAAAAAACATTTCCATGAATTTTAGATATTTAAATCATTTTGAGTTCATAATTCTTTAGCATAAACGGCTTTCAACCAGAAATTTTCGAGAAAAAAAAATTACATTGATTGTCTTCATTTGAATAATGCGTATTCACTATCATTCATGTGTATCAAAATCATAGCTTAATTCTACAATGGATGATCAACATGAATTGAGAACAAATCTTTATTTTGTTTTTATTATTAGCATGTTTATTTTCATAGGCAATCCTCGGCTGACTCTGCTAAGCTCCATTTAAACGTCGGATGTGATAGGTGGAGTAATACGCATTAAGTCGACACATTTCTCCACCAGAAACTGCCTTGTCACTCATTTCATATTTCGCTCTGCCTAAAGTTCTTCGAAAAGGTTTCTTTATTTGTCTAATTCCTCATGTTAATTACAACCGTAGGTTAGTAGTCTTTCAATGCAAGAACACAGTGTTGAGCGTGCATCAAAGTAACTCGGATTTCAAAAGTAAAACATTTGAATGAAATTCAAATAAGACCACAGGACAGACTCAGCAGAATAGTAGAACACATTCGTCCGAGTTTAGTGTGCGAGGTACAAGCCACCCGAGGAGATCCGAGTGCTATAGCACAAGCAGAGAGCGTGCAAACACATTTTAACTGTTAAAATGTCATTGCTACAGTTAAGCATTATTATAAAAATGGGTCAATGTCTAATGTAAAGAGGTCAAATATTTTTTTTTATCTAAAGAAAGGACTTCTTACAAGGAAAACACTGGTAAAAAATGTCCAACAAGTCATAGCTTCGGTTAATCAAAAGTTAGGAATAGGGTTGATCAAACAGGGCAAAATCTATATTACCCAAATCATTGTTTATGGATGCATAAAAATAATGACCCCTAGAAGGTTCACCAGGTTTGTGGGACTTATGTGCATATAACATTTTCATAACCAATAGTTATTAAGGTCAGACGAAACGTTCCCCAAATTTCTGTTTTGTATATATTCATCATGTATAAAAAAAAATATACAAAAAATTAATTACTTCCTGATTTTTAAACCTGTTTCTAATTGTTTGTGAAATTTTGAAACACTAAAAATGTGATTTTGGCAAGTGTTCTTCCCCTAAAGGATCATATAAGAAATGCCAGAATCTGGTATCGCGCACAAATGCCTGGTAAGGTATCTCATTTTTTGTGACAAAAAATGTTGAAGTAGTAATTTCCAATAACAAAATCTTGGGAAAAATTATATATCATTGAGGAACGTCTCGTCTGTCCTTAAATAATCATATTTTATTAAACGGCTCAGATAAATTTTTCACAAGAAAAAAAGTGAAATTTGGTGCGCTATATTTTAAAATACCATAAATTATCATTACATTGATGTGATCAACTTAATGCGTAAGTACCGGTACTCGGTATCGCCCACGTCGTAATAACTACAGGAACTGCAATGATTGATGATATCCATAATGAAATATATTTTTATTTCAACACACGCCTTATCAGTATTTATTTCCATATATGTCACGTCACGAAAAAGAAATAAGAAAAACAAATGGTGAACCACTAATTATGCAATTTATATTTCATTATGACATTTCTTTTGAATATACAAAAAACACTACATTGTACATGTAGTACATGTATATTATATTTCATTATGTATTGGTGACAGATCTACAACATGCGAGAACATATATAATAATTTTGATTTTCTGAATACTGACCAAAATAATCAATCTGATCTAAAGAATTGTTATTGTCAGCAACCAAACGATATGCATATGATGCATGTACAAACGTGAATTGCATAAACCTCTTAGATTTAAAAGAAAAAAGCCTACTAGTAGATAAAATGCAGGGTGGCTACTTTCACCAAAGCAAGTGCTTTAAATCAAATAATGTTTAATGAAACACATTACGAATTCTGTCTCTCAGATGAATTCGTTGAAATAGTCTGATAATTTCCAATCGAGCCTCGGAATTCATAAAAATTGTCAAAACCCCAATATGAACTGTTTTCAGAAGTAATGCAGACCAGCTGTTATCCCAGAAATAGATGCTTAATCCTTTATAGAAATAAACTGGTATATCAATTACATGTTTTCCGGTATCCATTACTATATTGTACATTGTTGGAAGAATATTTTGAATCTCAAACACTAATATTTCAGTAATCAGTCTATAGGTGCATTTTAGGATCATAGTTATAAGTGTCAGCAGCATGCACAATGTTCCCAATAATATCCACAGCAAATCCACAAAAACAGGGTGTAATAAGGAACGTAAGAGTCCAGTAGAACTCGGAATGTCGATGAAAATAAAGACAGTTGCCAGAACGAGACAAATCAGAATGTTTCTTTTAGCGTGGTTGAGAGACTTCCAAGCTGATATACCTGTAATGAACATTAAAATGATATAAGGTTTATGAAAAATTAATTATTTATCATAGATGAAATGTTGCAATCCACTGAAAGATGACCGACTGATTTCTGCCTTTCAGTCACCAGTTTTCATTACTTTTTAATGGTTAAATTCACATTCTATTCATACAACGGTATATAAAATATGAAATTATCATTGTTTTACAAAATAAAAAAAAAATAACTGAGGGCAAAGCAATCAAAGATCCCCCAAAACCTGGGGGATGGATTAGGTATCCTTCAAGAGTAAACGCCCCGAATCGATCGGTAAGTTCGGTGATGAGTTTTTGCAAAGTAAGTACAATATATGAATAGCCTTGATTGTTTCTTCTTCTTAGTCTAGCTTTCCCAATTTCATTGATGTTCTGATCAAGGAAATACGGTTCATTTATAGTTACAGTTTTGCTTGTGTTAAAACCCTTTTATAGATAAGTATTAATGTGATGATCACAATATTTGCAGGATATTGACAATAAAAAAAAATAGTTGGATTCCTTGATTTGAAACATATTTTGGCAGTAGTCTGCTCATATTCGAAAACTATATAGATCGTTTCTTGACTGTGCATATCGAATCAACTGAAAGATGAAAGCGTCACTAGCAGGTGAAAATGGAATGCCAAAATTAATACTCACCAATAGTGAATAATGAAACTGGCTTGTGGGACTTTATGTGTTCTCTACAAAGCGGGCATGATTTTTCTCTCCAAATGGAAATGCATTCACGACAAAACATATGTTTACATGGCAAGCAGTAATGTGGTCTTCTTAATTTTTCCAAACAAGTTGCACAATCGTCATTTGTGTCCATGTTTCGTACAGTTTATCTAAAAATATGAATATGAATAAAAATATGAATTCTTCTCTACCATGTTTTATTATTTTGCAATGTACTCATAAAATCATTCTAATAATAATGTTTATCCATGAATTCAAATCCCAGCAAACTAATTATTCTCCATATGCATCAAACAAGAAAAAAATATTGCGAAAACTGGCAAGTGACTTTATCATGAAGTAAAATTAATTGCAGTTACGATTAATACACTTCAATATATAGGTATATATATAGATCACCTTATATTGTACATAAGTAGGGGGACCAGAAGTCACCTTCAATTGAATAACAGTAGGACCAGAGGAAACCTTATAATGCACTTTACATAAGAAGGAGGAACAAAAGTTATCTTATACTCTAAATCAGTAGGGAGACCAATTCATCTTATTTGTACATCAGTAGGGGGCCCAGAGGACACCTTATATTGTACATCAGTAGGGGACAGCAGTAGGGGGACCAGAGGTCATGTTGAATTGTACATCAGTAGGGGGACCTGTGGTCATCTTATATTGAACATCAGTAGGGGACCAGAGGACACCTAATATTACACTTTAGATCAATAGGGGGACCAGAGGGCACCTTATATTGTACATCAGTAGGGGACATCAGTAGGGGGACTAGAGGTCACCTTATATTGTATATCAATAGGGGGACCAGAGGTAACTTTATATTGTACATCAGTAGGGGGACCAGAGGACACCATGTATCGTACATTGGTAGGGGGACTAGGGGTCATTTTATATTGTACATCAGTAGGGGACCAGAGGACATCTAATGTAACACTTTAGATCAATAGGGGGACCAGAGGGCACCTTATATTGTACATCAGTAGGGGGACCAGAGGTCACCTTATATTGTATATCAATAGGGGGACAAGAGGTCACCTTATATTGTACATCAGTAGGGGGAACAGAGGACACCATATATCGTACATTGGTAGGGGGACTAGGGGTCACCTTATATTGTACATCAGTAGGGGTACATCAGTAGGGGACCCAGAGGACACCTTATATTTAACATCAGTAGGGTACTTCAGTAGGGGGACCAGAGGTCACTTTATATTGTACATCAGTAGGGGACCTTCGGTCACCTTATATTGAATATCAGTAGGGGACCTGAGGACATTTAATATTACACTTTATATCAATAGGGGGACCAGAGGTAACCCTGTATTGTACATCAGTAGGGAACTAGAGGTCACCTTATATTGTACATCAGTAGGGGGACTAGAGGACACCATATACTGTACATCAGTAGGGGGACCAGAGAGCACCTTATATTGTACATCAGTAGGGGGACCAGAGGACACCTTATATTGTACATCAGTAGGGGGACCAGAGGTTACCTTATATTATACATCATATGGGGGACAAAAGGATAACTTTTATTGTACATCAGTAGGGGGACCAGGGGTCACCTTATATTGTACATCAGTAGAAGGACCAGAGGTCACTTTATATTGTACATTAGTAGAGGACATCAGTAGGGGGACCGACCAGGGGTCACCTTGTATTATACATCAGTAGGGGGACCAGGGGTCACCTTATATTGTACATCAGTAGGGGGACCAGAGGACACCTAATATTGTACATCAGTTGTGGAACCAGGGGTCACCTTATATTGTACATCAGTAGGGGAAAAGGGGTCATCTTATATTGTACATCAGTAGGGGGACCAGAGGACACCTTATATTATACATCAGCAGGGGGACCAGAGGTCACCTTATATTGTACATCAGAAGGGGGACCAGAGGACATCTTATATTATACATCAGCAGGGGGACCAGGAGTAATCTTATATTGTACATCAGTAGGGGGACCATAGGACACCTTACAAAAGCAGGGTGACCAGGGGACATCTTATATTGTTCATAAGTTGGGGACATCAGTAGGGGACCAGAGGACACCTTATATTATACATCAGTAGGGGGACCAGGGGTCATCTTATTTTGTACACCAGTAGGGTAACCAGAAGTCACCTTATATTGTACATCAGTAGTGGGACAATAGGACACCTTTTATGTACATCAGAAGGGGGAACAGAGGTCACCTCATATTGTACATAAGTAGGGAACAACAGTAGGGGGACCAGAGGTCACCGTATATTGTATATCAGTAGGGGGACCAGGGCTCACCTTATATTGTACAACAGTAGGGGACCAGGGGTCACCTTATATTGTACAACAGTAGGGGGCAGGGGTTACCTTATATTGTACAACATTGGGGGGGACGAAAGGACACCTTATATTGTACATCAGTAGGAGATAACAGTAGGGGGACCAGAGGTCACCTTATATTGTACATCAGTAGGGGGACAGAGCCTTCAGTTCAGTTTTAACGTTCGTTACGAGGTGGACCAGAGGTAAACTAATATTGTACATCAAATAGTTGACCAAAGGTCACCTTCTATGTTATTTCATTACGGAGACTAATGGTCATCTTTATATTGTACAACAGAAAGGGGACCATAGGTCACCTTATACTGTACAAGAGCAGACTTTAGATTATATTGTACATCATAAGGGAAAACGGATGTCACCTTATACATCAATAGGGGGTAAGAGGTCACCCTATGTTGTAGATCATTATGAGGACCTTAGGGCACTCTATATTTTACATCACATGGGGGGACCAGAGGGCACTTTGTAGTGTATTTAAATAGGGAGACCAATGGTCCCCTTTTTGTACAATTTTAAAGAAATCAGACATAAAAAAAATCATATGAATGCAGAGAGATAAAGCATCCACGATTCTAGACCCGTCTTAACCAACAGACACTTAAAACAACCAAGGGCGGACCAGAGGGTACAGATGAAATGCATATTAACGAGATGCTAGAGGTTCACTTAAGAACACAACAAGAGGCCTATGGATCTTATAGGTCATCTGAACATCTTGTAAAACTTTAAAACTTTCATGATTTCAACTAATTGGTAATAATTAGCAATAATTAGTAGTGCTCATTGACCACAAAAACCCTCATCCTGAGGTCATACATTTCATAATTTTGAAAAAAGGACCATTGTTCATTAAAAAAAAATTGGTTTACACCAAAGAACAAATTTCAAAGCATTAATTCAATTACAGTATTGTCTACAAATAACATGGTACCCATGAGCCAGGGGCCTTTAAATTTATAATTCTGGAGGACGCTCCCTTGATTATCATAACTATATGTAGTTAGTTTAATTAATATCCAGGAGCAGAGAGGAAGATTTTTAAAGAATTAAGGAGGCTGGGGGTCAACATATTAACCATCAGTTTTAACTTGTTTTTTTAGATACGGTATCATAAACTGTCAACTATCATTTGGCAAAGAAAAAAATCATACATTTTAGTTTTAAAATTTGATCATTTTTGTATATCTTTATATGGGGGCTCTTCTTTTAAAGGAGATCAAAATAGTCTGAAAATGACTGCCACCCCTCAGCCTCTTTAATGAATTTAAACTTTACAGTTTATATAGACCCACCGTAACACCGGAACCCCTGACCTTTGGGTCACGAATTTCAAAACTTTCAAAGAATACCCTTCCTAATCACAACTTTGCAAGTAGTTACTTTGTTTAATATCCAGGGGCAAAGGGAAATATTTTTCAAAGAATAAATGCATTTCATAATTATTATTATTGTCGTTATGGGTATTTCCTGTGTGGTGGATCTGTGTGGTTTTTATGTCACGTGACATGGTCATATAAATAGCAGGTGCGTGCTTAAAAAGTTACTCTACCGCTCGTACAGAACGTGTAAGGAATGGAAACCAGTAAATTAGGCACACACACACATATACACTGTATGTATGTATATAAGTATTATTTAATGATTAAAAATAACGTGTTTAAATGAATACAAATGTGTTAAATTTGTAATCAACATTCTGACGAGCAGCATTCCATACATATGAGTTGATTATTCTTTCAATACAGAACAAGAAAACATTGATGCAACCATCAATTGTCGCCCTGGAAATATATAAAGTAAACAATGAAAATGAGTCTTGATCAACAAACCGCCTCGATATGTGTAAAAAAAAAAAAGGCATGCGATGGAGACGATGGTCGCAAATATTTTTTAAAAACTTTTAGTCGGATAAAACTCAAAGAAAAACGATACCATTTTAAACTTGATCAATTTTCTCAAGTAAATGTTGGTTGCATAAAATATAAATTGAAGTTAGACACACGCATCGTTTATATTTAAAAATGTATTAATTTTCAATTTTAGAATATAAAACACGAACTGTGCAGAATACGTTTTTATCCGAGAAGTAAAATTCGATGTTCTAAAAAAAGGGACCCGTCGTTGTTTCGATAGTAAAAGATAAGTAACTTTATATTTTGAATATGAAAAACATATATATTTTTAAAGATTCACTTTAAGGAAGTAAATTATACATTATATTATGTATCTCGTAATTCATAAACGGAAAGAACATTCTGATTAACA